>NC_081408.1:662653706-662696206 GCF_030272615.1 Cryptomeria japonica | reverse complement strand
CCCAAACACCGGTTCACCAACTTCTTCCAATATTCATACCAGTTCACTTGTACTTATTAACATCAATGACAACATACATTATCATCATATCATCATACTGGTTCATCAAATGCCAACACACTACATTTATGTCTTTCTCAAGATGCATGGCTATTGCCAAGAACATCGTTGTGATGTCTGGATTAGCTCTAGTCCAGTCTTCATTTAAAATATAATCCCTCCCCAAGGTTTTCATAATAGCTCCGATAACCAGGGGATTCGGATGAACCAAAATGCTCTTCAATCTCTCTTCTTTTATTTCCCCTACAAAGGCCATCTATCATTTGAGCCCTATAAGTCTTAGCAGGGTATCCATCAGAGATAAATGGAAGATAAGCTAAGACCTCAACCAAATGAACTAAATAGAGCAAGAGCTTTAATGCTTCATGAAATACAACTCATCTTGTCATAGAGGAATGCAAGATACAGGTAGATGATTGATATCGGAGGGTCAGGATGCAATTGGAGAGATCTCAATGATCTAAGTAATAATTACCGCCACCTTAATGCATACAAGCAAAAGATAATTTGCTTAAGATAAAATAGTCTATATTGTGACTAAAAGGCTAGAAAAGAAGATAAGGCGAACTCTAAAGAGACTCATAATATTTTGTTCCTTTTAGTTTACAATGTCTATATAAATATAAATACCTATATATCCATGTATATATTTCAGTAGTATTGATATATATGAATGCATGTCTATATAAATATGCATATCCCTATATATACAACTGCATACTAAAAGTCATAAAATATTATAAGGCATGGGGCAATAATCGGAGAAAGGATTCTATAATTAACTTATAACTAACCATCAGCTCTAGCATTAGCCATTGCATCCACTCTAGAATTACCTTCTCGATAGATATGGTTGAAAGAAATTTTTTTGAAACTTTTTAGGAGACAAAGAGCTCTGGCCAAGAGAGCATTAAGCTTCCAATCAGAAAGGGAGCCTTTTCTAAGGCTATTAATGATTATGGCCGAGTCTCCTTCAATAGCCAATTTGCGGATGCCTTTGTTTTGGCATAGAAGGAGACCTTCAATGAGGGCCAAAATTTCAGCCCTATTGTTAGATGCAAGCCCTATGGGTTTAGTTGCCCTGGCCAGTTCCTTTCCTGCTTCATCATGCAGACAACACCCAATACCTATAGTTCCTGGATTACCATGTGATGCTCCATCAAAGTTTAACTTAAACCAGCCCCTTTTAGGGGCTATCCACTTACAAGCATTCCTTAATTATTGATTTTTGGAGCTACCAATACCAACGAAGGGAGGGATCCTCAAGCCAAACCATCTCCCTCTCATCTTTACATCCCAATAGGTCATTTCAGAGAGAGTGTTGGGGAATTTAGAGATTCTTCTATTTAAAATCTCTATTATTGAAGCTTCTATTTTAATTACTAAGAGGGACCAATTCATCTTCTTATCCTTAAAGAGCCTCCTATTGGGTTCCTTCCAAAGTTCCCAGATAACCAAAGAAGAAGCTAAGATCCACAACCCTCCATAAAGGGAATTCTTAAATAGGATTGGTCAAGCTTGAAACATTCCCAGGATGGAGTGAGGGAGGGCAGAGGACCATCCTAATTTATTGCACAACCATAGCCAACATTTAGATGCATAGTTGTGGTTGAGAAGGATGTGATTTGTATCTTCATCTGTCCCTTCACACAAAGGGCACCTACTTGGACCTTCATAGCCCATGTTTTTAAATTTATCTGTTGTGAGAATCTTTCCCTAGAGGGATAGCCAAGAGAAGACCCTAGCCTTGGGCAGACACATCTTATCCCAGCACAAGGCTATAGGGACCATGGTGGTCAAAGAAAGTTGTTGATTAAGGAGGGCATTATAACCATCTTTGGAGGAATATTCCCCCAATTTTGAACCATCCCAGATCAAAGAATCAAGCCCTAAATTGAAAGTGACCATCCTTTTCTCCACAATATCCTGAAGCAGTAGTTTTTCCTTAGTCGGGATATTTACTTGATCAAGGGATCTCCAAGACCAGCCTATAGCTAAGTCACCCTCTAAGGGCGAAATATAGTCCTTAACATACCTACCCCAAATAGATACAAGCATTGCTCTAGAAGACTCCAAATTAGCCTGATGTTGAAGGACTAGAAAACCTCCCCAAGAGTCTGACTAGAAGAGGGATTTATCACCCTTACCCAGATTCCAAGTCAGTTTGTCCAAGATGATATTCCTACAATCCATCATAAAGTTCCAAATACGGGAGCCTCTCAGTGGTGATGGATCTCTAAAGAGGCTCATATGGTCTCTACCTTGAAGATACTTATGAAAGAGGATTTGGGCCTATTTTAGATGAGGAGACCTAAACATTTTCCATACTAATTTAGCTCCTAATGCCTTACTCTAAACTTTAATATCCTTAATCCCCATACCCCCTGCAGACTTGGGCCTACAGATATTATCCCAGGCCAACAGGGAGATACATTTCTTTGCTTTTGTCCCTTGCCAAAAGAAGGATCTAAGATGTCTATTTAACATTTTCTTTATAGACCGAGGTAGGCTAAAACATGATAGCTGATAGATCGGAATGGCTGCTAGAATCAATTTAACCAATGTAGCTCTGCCCATAGAGGATAGCCATCTGCCTTTCCAGGTTGATATCCTAATTTTGATCTGATCAACTAATCCAAACCACAAATTAGAAGACCCTGAGCCCTTATCCAAGGGGAGTTCAAGATATTTACAAGGGAGGCTGCCTAGATTAAAATTCAGAATACCACATATGCTAGTTTGAACACTAGCTTGAGTATTAAAAAAGAAGACTATAGACTTAGCTAGATTGATTTCCTGACCAGAGGCCTTAGAGTAATAATCCAAGATAAGATTGAAAGCCCGAGCCTCACTAAGATTGCTACATCCATAAAGCATAGTGTCATCAACCAATTGCTGATGCGTTATAGGATCTAGGTTACTAGAAATTCTAATCCTTGACAATTGACTAGCCTCCCTAGCTCTGGAGATCGATCTTCCCAATGCTTCAACCATAATAATAAAGAGAAAAGGGGAGAGGGGATCACCCTGCCTCAAACCCCTAGAAGAGCTAAAAAAACCTTATGGGGTACCATTGATCAAAATAGACAATTTATGCGTAGATATACATTCAAAAATCAAATTGATCCATGTAGCTAGAAAGCCAAAGGCTTCTAAGTATCTACATAGAAATATCCAATTCACCTTACCATAAGCTTTTCTAATATCTAATTTTAAGAGCATACTAGGGTTCCCATTTTTTTGGACCGAGTGGATAGCTTCCTGAGCTATAATGACCCCATCATAAATGGATCTCCCAAGGACAAAGCCTGTCTATTCCTCACTAATCAATAGGGGGAGGAGTTTTTTAAGCCTATTAGCTAAACTTTTGGTGAAAAGTTTATAAATAGTATTGCATAGGGCTATAGGTTGAAATTCATCAAAACACTCTGGTTTGTCATTTTTAGGGATAAGGGCCAATAAGGTGTTGTTGATTTCTTTGAGGATGTTGCCTAAGTTTCTCATTCCTTCCAGAGCTGTCGGAACTTCCTCATCGATAAAGGGCCAACATACTTGGAAGAAGCTAGTAGGAAAGCCATTCGGCCCCAGGGATTTATCTGGGCTCATCTGCTAGAGAAAATTTGGCACTAAGAACAATTCTTCTTTGGCAAGAATAGATTCATGGTCCACCATAAGTTTCTTCTCTTTGAGAAACAATTCTCATCCATTCCAAATCTAATCACTTGCTCATTAACTTCTGCCAACTCAACTTCCACCTGAGCTTTTTTATCGAAGATATTGCCGAAGCTCTCCCTATTCCATTGAATGAGCTTCTGCTTGATAATCTTAAGTTTGTTAACAACCTTAAAAATCCCAGACCCTGAGATCATGGCCCCATTCCACCATTCTTTTAGGAGCTCCAGGATATGATCATCCTTAAGCCACATATTTTCAAACTTAAAAGGACATCTCTTAGGGCTAGATTCCCCTTGAATATCTAGTGAAATGGGGAATTGGTCTATTAAAAAAGGTAAAATTGAGGATTCCAGGGTGAAGGGAAAGTTGATAAGACTTCCCAAAACAAAGAACCTATCTAGTTTCTCTGCAATGTTGCTAAATCCTAGCCTAAGCCTCCCCGCTTCTCATGTTGATGCAGAATTGCATTAAAATCCCCACCTATAAAACATACCTAATTGAGGGAGTTCATGAAATTCTCAATTTCCTCTCAAACTCTTTTTTGTCATCATTAAGGATTGGCCCATACACATTTACAATGATAAAGTCTAAATTGTTCTTGAGACAAGTTACTCTCCCACTCATCCAGATAAGATTAGATACCATGGGAGAAAGCAGGATACTTTGAGGATTCCAGATGATAGCTAGACCTCCGAAGGCCCCAATACCTAGGGTTCTTGAAATCTACCTAAAGCCTAAATGATTGCCAAAGGAAGTTAAGTCTACATCTCCCAATTTAGTTTCTTGAAGCAAGACTAATTCAGGGCTAAAAGAGGATAGACAATGTTTGACTAACCTCAGCTTGTTAGGGGCATTTAATCCCCTAACATTCCATGAAATGATCTTCATGAGCCCTTGGGAAGGACCTTCCCCTTCCCAACATAAAACATGTCTGTGAGTTTTACCTGGCCTTCCGCAGAGCCATCATTAGCTCGAAGCTTTGATAGGGATTTCCTACCCCTCTTTTTGAAGAGCTTGGCACAGTCTGGGGTAGATTTATCCATTGCCCAAAGCTCGATACCTAAAGTTTCATTTTCCTTATTATTCAAATCTAAAAGAAGTTCTTCTATATCTGAAACCACCGAGGGAGGGGAAGAGGCTAGAATTTCTTTACCTAACAGTCTTTTTAAAGATCAAGCTCATCCTTGTCAATTATTTCATCCAACATTTTATTCATGATTTCCTCAATGACTGAGTCACAAAGATAGTTAATAATGCAATTGACTTCATCATCTTTGTGGGCAAGATCCTCATCCTGAACTGCCTGGACTTCCCTCTCCACGTTAGTAGAGCAAGCTTTCCTAAAGGAAGAGCCTATGGAGTTGTTGCAATCCTCCACTCTTATGGCCTGATCAGAGGGAAGAGGGAGAGCATCCAATTCCTCACCCTTCTGATCAGTACATGTGGGATGAGGATCATCCTTCAAGATAAGAGGAGTCCTCAGCTCAGCAAATGCTCCTGGTGAGTCCATCAAGGGCTCTGCTCAGAGGCTAGGGGAGGAAGGGGTTGCCTAGTCATCTTGTCCCTTGTTAATAATGAATTCACCTTCTTCAATATCCTCAACATCCTTAGGCTCCCCAATATGCCTAGATGAAAAATGGCTTTCCTCCACCACAAACCCTCCCTTTTCTAGATTGAAACTAATGTTGACCCCGGGGAACCTACTGGATCTCAATTCAGAACGCAGAACTGGGGTTGATGCGGGGTCTAGGTCGAGAATCCCTTTGAAGAATTCCAGATAGATAAGGAAGGAAGACACCCCTGATTTAATCTCAATAGGTTTTAAGGTTTTAATGCCAATGTCCATATTAATTATCATCACACAATTCACATACTTCCTATATTTATCACTGATTTCTACAAATTTGCCAATGTGATTACCAATTTTTCTAATAATTTCAATGTCCATTAATTAGAATGGTAGGTTAGGTATCAATATCGGTCTATCTATCTTTCGAGATTGCATATTATTAGGGTTAAAATCCGGAATCCAATCTAAAAAACAAAAATCAAAACCTTTGAAAGTAGGAGATTTACCTGTTAAGAGTTCCTCCTTGTGTTTTGAATTACCACAATCTTGTAAAGTTCTGATGCCAATAGCTAACAAGATGAGAGGGGGGGTGAATCATACAACCTTAATCTTCCATAAAATCAACAGATTCAACCTTGGTCACTTATACTTTAGCAATATAACCAAAAACTGCTAAACATGCAAACTCATAAACATATAATCACCATAACACATATAACACCAGATTTAATGTGGAAACCCAAATAGGGAAAAACAACTGTGGGATTTTGGACCCACTAAGAAATATACTCTTCTAGAGTATGCTCGGTTAAAAGCAAATCATGTTAAAGATTACAAACACATTGCTAGATGTGACCTGGTTAAGGGATTTCCCTCGGATTTGTTAGGATCTTCACTTTGTTAGAAGTGACCTCTTTAAAGGATTTCAAACACTCATTTAGAATGTTACCTTGCTAGAGGGTTTACAAATAAGACTGTTAAGTCCACTCGGTTAAGACATTTTCTGTCACTTACAAAATAAACAACAGTAATAAATATATCTGCAACTTCACATCTAAAATGCTAAAGCAGATTCTTATTTACTCAAAACAATCTTGTCATAGGACTTATCTTGTCCCTTTGTTGGGCTCCCTACTCTGTTATTCAAACAGGCCTTCAAGCTTTTGTGTTCGGTAATCACAATGTAGCATCCCTATGCTTACACTTGCCTGCATACATTGTTCATCAACAATTTCTTATTTATAAACAATTGCTAACCGTTGAATCTCCTTGATCACATTTCCCATGATCAATCTTAGCTATCAGATCTTCAATCTTGACCAGGTTCAATGTATCCTTCGATCTGAAAATGTTTTACCTTGCCTTGGGACTTGCATTCCTTTCTTGGAACTTGCACAAGGTTATTGAGGTTCAATCTGCACTGTAGATCTTCCTATAGATCTTCAACTGTCATAGATCCTTAACAAACTTCATGCACGGCATACCAATCATTTAATCAACTCCAGCTCATCAGCATCCTTCATTAAATAATGCTTTTATCCATCCAATGTGATCTGTCATAACTCGGTTGCAACTCGGTAAATACTAAACTTTACTTGGTAGACATTCCACCTTCATTAACCGATATTGATAACCTTAGAGTTTACCGACTAGGTTCTTTGCTTGGTGACATAGTATAGTATTAACCTTACAATCAACAACATATGTAGGATATCAAAACAATCTAAACATCATGATTTCATCATTGTCTAACTCGGGGTTAGTTGCCCATTGAATAACTTATTTCTCCCCTTTCTTATCACATTCTTTCTGTGTCTTTTACCGACCACTTAATTCTCTTCAAATCAATCTTCTCAAGATATGACAACATCATACTGAATCAAAAAATCAATTTCTTGACATCAATGACAAAATAGTGTTATAAAGATAGTTATCATCCTTTTTTAGTTATATCAAATAATCTTCAACAACCTTCTCAATATCCTTAATGAATATCAAAAATCTCCTTCTATTGAAATGCCAACAATCTCCCCCTTTGGCATTGATGGCCAAACCAACTTTTAAATGGTAATACCAACAAGATATTCAAATTGATTTGGATTCAAATTATTGTTAGACTTCTCCTGTTATCCTTGAGCTATTAAAAATCATCTGAATTTTTCTCCCTTTTTCATTAGGCTTATGAGCTGTGACTTGTATTAAGTCTTCTCCCTTTTGTAATCTTCTCCCCCTGTCATTAGTCTTCCATTATCTTCTTCATTTAGGATTTTACCATTTAGTCTTCTCCCCCTTTGACAACAATGCCAAAAAGTAAAAGAACTAAATCATTATTTCTTCTTCTGTGAAGTGATTTGCCTTGCTGTGTTTCATCTCAGTCTCAATCAGAGCAACTTGTCTCTATTCACTATTTCCTGCACACTTTTAGAAAACCTTCTAAAGTGCATAAATCAGCATCAATCCACACATAATATTATGTAGATTCATCGAATTGATGCTTTCACTGAACTCTGTCAGTGAGTAGAAGATAGGGATAGGACCCCTAACTTGCTTTTGAGATACTCAAAAGTGTCCCTTGGTAGTGGCTTTGTGAAGATGTCTGCTATTTCCTCCTTTGAACTGATATATTCTAGCACAACTTTCTTCTCTTGAACTTCTTCTCTGAGATAATGATACTTTATAGAGATATGCTTTGTCTTAGAGTGCATTACCGGATTCTTTGAAATGTTAATGGCACTCATATTATCACAGAATATAGTTACTGTCTTGGTAACTTTCTCATTTATAGCATGGATCAAACAACTGTTGGAAGGTATAAATGAGAAAGTTACCAAGACAGTAACTATATTCTGTGATAATATGAGTGCCATTAACATTTCAAAGAATCCGGTAATGCACTCTAAGACAAAGCATATCTCTATAAAGTATCATTATCTCAGAGAAGAAGTTCAAGAGAAGAAAGTTGTGCTGGAATATATCAGTTCAAAGGAGGAAATAGCAGACATCTTCACAAAGCCACTACCAAGGGACACTTTTGAGTATCTCAAAAGCAAGTTAGGGGTCCTACCCCTATCTTCTACTCACTGACAGAGTTCAGTGAAAGCATCAATTCGATGAATCTACATAATATTATGTGTGGATTGATGCTGATTTATGCACTTTAGAAGGTTTTCTAAAAGTGTGCAGGAAATAGTGAATAGAGACAAGTTGCTCTGATCGAGACTGAGATGAAACACAGCAAGGCAAATCACTTCACAGAAGAAGAAATAATGATTTAGTTCTTTTACTTTTTGGCATTGTTGTCAAAGGGGGAGAAGACTAAATGGTAAAATCCTAAATGAAGAAGATAATGGAAGACTAATGACAGGGGGAGAAGATTACAAAAGGGAGAAGACTTAATACAAGTCACAGCTCATAAGCCTAATGAAAAAGGGAGAAAAATTCAGATGATTTTTAATAGCTCAAGGATAACAGGAGAAGTCTAACAATAATCTGAATCCAAATCAATTTGAATATCTTGTTGGTATTACCATTTAAAAGTTGGTTTTGCCATCAATGCCAAAGGGGGAGATTGTTGGCAATATAGCATTATAACAGACATTGAGAAGATTGTTGATGATTATGGATATAATTGATTAAGAATGTTTATTGTCTTGAAATTATTACTTTGTCATTGATGTCAAGAAATTGATTTTCTAACTCAGTATGATGTTGCCATATCTTGAAAGTATGATTTGAAGAATATAAAGATGTCGGTAAAAGACACAAAAAGAATATGATGAATAAGGTATTCAATGGGCAACTATTACCGAGTCAGACAATGATGAGATTATGATGTTTAGATTGTTTTGACATCATACATATGTTGTAAATTGTAAAGGTTAATACTATACTATATTATCAAGCAAAGAATCTAGTCGGTAAACCCTAAGGAACCTAGTCGGTAAACCCTAAGGTTATTGCTAATGGTTAATGAAGGCGGAATGTCTACCGAGTGAAGTTTAGTATTTACCGAGTTGTTACCAAGTTGTAACCGAGCTATAACAAAATGCATTAAATGGTTACATGCATTATTTAATGAAGGAAGCTGATGAGCTGGAACTGATTGAATGATTGGTATGCCATAAATATAGTTTGTTAATGAATCTATGGCAAAGGAAAGTCAGCATGAAGATCTACATCGCAAATTGAATCGCAATACCCTAGCACAAGTTCCAAGAAATGTATGCAAGTTCCTAGACGGGGTAAAACGTTTTCAAATCGAAAGATACATTGAACTTGGACAAGTTTGAAGATTTGATGGCTATGATTGATCATGGGAAATGTGATCAAGGAGATTAAGCGGTTAGCTAATTGTTTATAAATAGGGAACTGTTGATAAACAATGAATGCGGGCAAGTGTATGCACAAGGATGCTACATAGTGATTACCATGCACAAAAGCTTGAAGACTTGTTTGAATAGCAGAGTATAGAAGCCCAACAGATGGACAAGATTAGTTCTATGTCTAGATTATATTGAACAAATAAGAATCTGCTTTAGCATTTTAGATGTGAAGTTGCAGACAGATTTTTATTACTGTTATTTTGTGAAAGTGACAGAAAATCTCTTAACCGAGTGGACTTAACATTCTTATTTGTAAAACCCTCTAGCAAGGTGACATTCTGATTGAGTGTTTGAAATTCTTTAACAAGGTCACTTCTAACAAGGTGAAAATCCTAACAGATCTAAGGGAAATCCCTTAACCAGGTCACATCTAGCAATGTGTTTGTAATCTTTAACATGATTTGCTTTTAACTGAGCATACTCTAGAAGAGTATATTACTTAGTGGGTCCGAAATCCCACAGTGATTTTTCCCTATTTGGGTTTCGACGTTAAATCTGGTGTTATGAGGTTTATGATGTTTCTATGCTTTTGAGTTTGCATGTTTGACAGTTATTGTTATATTACTAAAGTATATGTTACGAGGTTGAATCTTATGTTTTTATGGAAGATTAAGTTTGTATGATTCACCCCCCCCCTCTCATCTTGTTGGCTATTGGATCTGTACTTACATTATGTATCAGAACTATCAGTTTGTATCCCGGTAGCAGCTAACTTTCCATGCTTGTCATGAACTTTGACTATTCCTTTTTGAAATTCTATTCGGTATCCTGTATTGTTTAGCTGTGCTACACTCAACAAATTGTATTTCAATCCTTCAACCCAATATACATCATCACATTTAGCATTGTCAAGAAGTGTTATAGACCCTTTACCTTTCACTAGACATGGTGCATCATTACCAAATCTTACATAGCCTCCATCATAGTCTTCTAATTTAACAAACTTGTGTTTATCACCTGTCGTGTGATGTGAGCATCCACTGTCTATGATCTAAGAATCATTATTATTTATGTGAGATATTAGGTCTTTTTCTTCATACCTTTCTTCATCTAATCCATCTTTAATAGCCACATAAACAACTTCCTCAGTATCAGTTTCATCAAATTTATCATCGTTGGATAACTCATCAGCTACTAGGCATGTCTTTCTGTCTCTCCTTCTGAAGTCTCGGTGTCCTCTGTATTGGTTGTCTTTCTGCCTATTATCTCAGTATTCTCTCTTTTCGCTAGATTCTTTGTCAGGACAGTTAGAAGCCATATGTCCTATTTTATCACAATTGAAACATTTTAAAGGTAGCTTTCCTTTATACTTACCTTTTCCTCTTGGTAACCTTCTGGCTAATAATACTTCAAACTCTTATTGCTTCTTGATTTCCTCATACAGTTTGTGCACTTCTTCCATGTTCTTACGAAATCTTTCACTTGCTCCACTATGATTCCCTTCAGAGTACTTACTCATTCTATCATTGTAATCATCAAATTTGCCAATATGAAAATAACTGAATGCAGATTCTACTTTATTTACCGAAGACCCATTGTTATCAAAATTACTTAACTCAAATGCATGTAGCTTACCAATAGTAGCATCCAAAGAAACTGGCATGTTAGGTACAGACCTTAATTCATTGATTGCAGAGACTCGAATGGCATAAGCAAGTAGAAGGGTTCTCAACAACTTACTTGTTCCATCATTTTCTTCAATAGTTCCTCCTGCTCCTTTAATTTGATTGACAGTCTCCTTTAACCTTGTACTATATTGGGTTATGTTCTCACCTTCATTCATTCTCATGGATTCAAGTTGTCCTCTTAGACTATCTACTTTTGCTCTTTGAACATGTTCATCACCACCATATACAGATATGAGCTTGGTCCACATTGCTTTTGCATCATTGCAGCCTTCTAGATCATTAAACTCTGAGTCGGTAAATGCTGATGTTATTTCAATCATAGCTTGAATATGTTCTTGCTTTGCCTTTATTTCTTCCAAGGTCATCGGGTTGGTGCTTGGTTGTATGTAATCATTCTCCAAATAATATGTTGCATATTCTCCAATTACTAATAAATGCAGCTTCATCCTTTTCTACCATGTGGAGAAACTCGACTTGTTCAGCTTTGGTGCATCCCTTTTATACATCTTCGGATCTTTGCCTCAATTACCTTCAAACCTTTCTTTCGGAGTCCAAAGCTCTAATACCAATTGTAAAGTTCTGATGCCAATAGCTAACAAGATGAGAGGGGGAGGGGTGAATCATACAACCTTAATCTTCCATAAAATCAACAGATTCAACCTCGGTAACTTATACTTCAGCAATATAACCAAAAATTGCTAAACATGCAAACTCATAAACACATAATCATCATAAAACATATAACACCAGATTTAACGTGGAAACCCAAATAGGGAAAAACCACTGTGGGATTTCGGACCCACTAAGAAATATACTCTTCTAGATTATGCTCAGTTAAAAGCAAATCCTGTTAAAGATTACAAGCACATTGCTAGATGTGACCCGGTTAAGGGATTTCCCTCAGATCTGTTAGGATCTTCATTTTGTTAGAAGTGACCTTGTCAAAGGATTTCAAACACTCATTTAGAATGTTACCTTGCTAGAGGGTTTACAAATAAGACTGTTAAGTCCACTCAGTCAAGAGATTTTCTGTCACTTACAAAATAAACAACAATAATAAATATATCTACAACTTCACATCTAAAATGCTAAAGCAGATTCTTATTTGCTCAAAACAATCTTGTCATAGGACTTATCTTGTCCATCTGCTGGGCTCCCTACTCTATTATTCAAATAGGTCTTCAAGCTTCTATGCTCGGTAATCACTATGTAGCGTCCATGTGCTTACACTTGCCCGCATACATTGTTCATCAACAATTTCTTATTTATAAACAATTGCTAACCGTTGAATCTCCTTGATCACATTTCCCATGATCAATCTTAGCCATCAGATCTTCAATCTTGAATAGGTTCAATATATCCTTCGATCTGAAAATGTTTTACCTTGCCTTGGGACTTGCATTCCTTTCTTGGAACTTGCACAAGGTTATTGTGATTCAATCTGCGTTGTAGATCTTCCTGCCGATCTTCCATTGCCATAGATCCTTAACAAACTTCATGCACGGCATACCAATCATTTAATCAACTCCATCTCATCAGCGTCCTTCATTAAACAATGCTTTTATCCATCCAATGCGATCTGTCATAACTCGGTTGCAACTCTGTAAATACTAAAATTTACTTGGTAAATACTAAACTTTACTCAGTAGACATTCCGCCTTCATTAACCGATATCGATAACCTTAGGGTTTACCGACTAGGTTCCTTAGGGTTTACCAACTAGGTTCTTTGCTTGGTGACATAGTATAGTATTAACCTTACAATCAACAAAATATGTAGGATATCAAAACAATCTAAACATCATGATCTCATCATTGTCTAACTCGGTGATAGTTGCCCATTGAATAACTTATTTCTCCCCTTTCTTATCACACTCTTTCTGTGTCTTTTATCAACCACTTAATTCTCTTCAAATCAATCTTCTCAAGATATGGCAACATCATACTGAATCAGAAAATCAATTTCTTGACATCAATGACAAAATAATGTTATAAAGATAGTTATCATCCTTTTTCAGTTATATCAAATAATCTTCAACAACCTTCTCAATATCCTTAATGAATATCAACAATCTCCTTTTATTGAAATGCCAACAAATCTATATACTGAAAACCTTTGGATAGGATAAAAATACTTACTATCCAATTGAAAGACAAAAATAACCAATCTGCAAGAGCCTCCGATGAAATTCCAAGTCCATGCCATCTCGCAAAAACTCTGAAGGCCTTGCAAGATTGTTGAATCCGCTTTACCAGATTCTCATTAATCTCTAAAACATTAACCATATCTGAGTTGGGATACCTAATTGAACCCAATACTGTCATTGAGGGTTTAGGAGGCAACACCGCAACCTTACTCTTAAAAGTAGCATTAAGTGTGGATTGAGATTCTACCAACGTGCTAGGGTTTTTAATTCTGCTTCTTCTATTATTTTCTTAAGAAAGGCAAGCCCGGGGATCTAGTTTTAAATAACCTTCCTCAAGATTTGACAATTGAATGAACCTATTGGAAGTGGTTGGCTTAGAAAAACCTTGGTCGTATTCCATGTTGTTCGCAGCCCTTGGAAGGTTTGTCATGGCAGCCTTGCGAGCCCTCTTAGGTTTCACCACTTGCCATTTGGTCTTTTCCTGAGGCAGGGGAGCCCTAATCTGGATGCCATGATTGAGCGCATATTTCATCCTCTCCAAAAACCACTGTTGGTGGAGAAGATCTGGCCATTTCCTTAGAGGAAATCAGGATGAGAAAATTGCTCGATGCCTGCCCTGCCAATTTTCACACATTTTCGCCATAATAGATTCCTCACTGAATATAATGATTTTAATATTAATAATATAATACAAATTTAATTTAATATTACAATAATAAAATAATATAAATGATTTTAATTAATAATATAATGAATTTTTTTAATTATCATTAAATGTTTTATTTATTCAAATTAAAAAAGTAAAATAATATTAATTTAAAGTAAAAAAATTGTGTAATTTTCTAAATGGTTGTGATTTTTAATCATTGAAGGAATGTATATGATATAATATATTAAAATCAAATAGTTTAATCAAATATCTATTTAAAATTAGTTTAATTGATCTTTTTTTAATATTTAATTAAATTTTATTTTTAAAATGTAAAAGGGTATGTGCACCCAGTTGTGGTACCAAAAGGGGGTCTTAAGATGCGACTTTTTTTTCTGAAATCAGCAAAGTCTGAACTTCAACGACAATTTGAAGATAGTTACACTCAAAATTTGAAGATGCAACAAGAACAAGAGTCAGAGTGCTTCGAGTCTACTTTCTAAACTACTAATTTTTTTTGAAAATAGTGGAGATTAAGGGCTTCAAAAAGGGGGGCCACAGAAAGTGGTCTTGTTTTTATGCAAAAAATATAACATAGCGTCTGCTGTACCCCCCCTAAAATGTTAACTTTTTTTTTGAATTTTTAAAATTGCTTCTGTGAGAAATTAGCTAACACCTTGTAGTTTATGCTAGATTTTTCAGCTAATTTTTTAATGACTATATGATTTTTTACTAATTTTTGAAGTGGACACATTTTGAAAAACAGAAATTTGAGCATGCTCCCCCCTAAAATCATTGAAAACTAATCAAATATCAAAACTTTTTTTTTTTAAATTGTGTAGAATGGAGTCTAGTTTCTAAAAATGTAAGTTTTTTCAAAATCTGATGAACATGTAAAAATCTATACCCAAAATAGTGCATGTTGGTTTTTGACAAAAAAACGGACACACTGACAAAAGAAATTATAGATGAAAGACTTAATGAAATCAAAATTTGAAATAAATTACATTGTTGGATAGCTAAGAGGGAGCTCAAGTTTACCACAGTATTTTTTTTAACTTCATTGAAACACATGCAAACCTGACGGAGAGCACGACCAAAAATATGTCAAAATTTTTAATGTTCTGTTAAAAACACGTCTCTAGCTTGAAATGGTCATCCAAACCTTTGGGTTGGATGCCCAAGGAAAATCCAACCCATAGGTTTTGTGTTTCCCAAAGCGAGCCATTTGGCACGCGCCAAATATGGTCCATATTCCACATTTGGCACGCGCCAAATGTGTACATAGAAACCCCCATCTCACCTCTCCCTTCATTATCTCCCTTCTCTGGTAGTTCCATCTCTCTCTATGAACTAGATCTCATATTCTCTCTCTCCCCTTACCTCTTCTTGGGCTCTTCATTCTTATAGATACATACTCTTCTTTGTCCCTCCCCTCTCTAGCTCTCACAATTCCCTTATTTTCCTATCCCTCAAGCTATCTCCCTCTTCATCCTTACACCCATCTAATTCCCTCTCTCACCTCTTTCCCTCAGTTTCTTCCTCACTCCCTCCTCTCTCTAGGTCCTAAGGGGTCATAGGACACCATATGACCCCTTAGGACACAATATGACCCCTAACGACACCTAAGGGGTCATATGGTGTCCTAAGGGGTCATAGGACACCATATGACCTCTTAGGTTACCATAGGACCCATAACGACACCATATTCTGTCATAAGCGGTCATAGGACACCATATGACCCCCTAGGACACCATACAACCCATAACGACACCATATGGTGTCTTAATGGGTCATAGGACACCATAGGACCCCTTAGGTGTTGTTAGGGGTCATATTGTGTCCTAAGGGGTTGTATGGTGTCCTATGACCCCTTAGGACACCATATGACCCCTTAGTACACCATATGGTGTCAGTATGATTCATATGGTGTCTTATGACCCCTTAGGACACCATATGAGCCCCTAGTACACCATATGGGATCAATATGGTCTTATGGTGTGTGATGATCCCTTGGGACACCATATGACCCCTTAGTACACCATATGACCCATAATGACAACATAAGGTGTCCTAAGGGGTCATATGGTGTCTTAAGGGGTCACAACACACCATATGACTCGTTAAGATACAATATGATCTCTAACAACACCTAAGGGGTCCTATGGTGTCCTATGACCCCATAGGACACCATATGACCCCTTAGGACACCATACGACCCATAACGACACCATATTGTGTCCTAAGGGGTCATATGGTATCCTAAGTGGTCATAGGACACCATATGACTCCTTATGACACCATATTGTGTCCTAAAGGGTCATATGGTGTTATAAGGGGTCATAGGACACTAGATGACCCCTTAGGACACCATGTGACCCCTTAGAACACCATATAGTGTCGTTATGGGTCATATGGTGTCCTAAGGGGTCATATAGTGTCCTAAGGGGTCATATAGTGTCCTATGACCCCTTAGGATACCACATAACCCCTTACATGTCGTTAGGGTTCACATTGTCTCCTAAGGGGTCATATGGGTCCTAGGACCCCTTAGGACACTATATGACCCCTTAGGACACCATATGGTGTCATTATGGGTCATATGGTGTCCTAAGTGGTCATTAGATGTCTTATGATCCCACAGGACACCATATGATCCCTTAGGACACCATATGACCCATAATGACAACATAAGGTGTCCTAAGGGGTCATATTGTGTCTTAAGGGGTCATAACACACCATATGACCCGTTAAGACACAATATGATCCCTAACAACACCTAAGGGGTCATATGGTATCCTATGACCCCATAGGACACCATATGACCCCTTAGGACACCATACAACCCATAACGACACCATATTGTGTCCTAAGGGGTCATATGGTGTCCTAAAGGGTCATACGACACCATATGACCCCTTACGACACCATGCAACCCCTTAGAACACCATATAGTATCGTTATGGGTCATATGGTGTCCTAAGGGGTCATATGGTGTCCTAACGGGTCATATAGTGTCCTATGACCCCTTAGGATACCATATAACCCCTTACGTGTCATTAGAGTTCACATTGTCTCCTAAGGGGTCATATGGTATCCTATGACCCCTTAGGACACCATATGGTGTCATTATGGGCCATATGGTTTCCTAAGGGGTCATATAGTGTCTTAAGGGGTCATAGCACACCATATGACCTGTTAAGACACAATATGATCCCTAACAACCCCTAAGGGGTCATATGGTGTCCTATGACCCCATAGGACACCATATGACCCCTTATGATACCATACGACCCATAACGACACCATATTGTATCTTAAAGGGTCATATGGTGTCCTAAGGGGTCATAGGACACCATATGACCCCTTACGACACCATGTGACCCCTTAGAGCACCATATAGTATCGTTATGGGTCATATGGTGTCCTAACGAGTCATATAGTGTCCTATGACCCCTTAAGATACCATATAACCCCTTACATGTCGTTAGGGTTCACATTGTGTCCTAAGGGGTCATATAGTGTCCTATGACCCCTTAGGATACTATATGACCCCTTAGGACACCATATGGTGTCATTATGGGTTGCATTATGTCCTAAGGGGTCATATGGTGTCTTAAGGGGTCATAACACACCATATGACCCATTAAGACACAATATGATTCCTAATGACACTTAAGGGGTCATATGGTGTCCTATGGCCCCATAGGACTGTGTCCTAAGGGGTCATATGGTGTCCTAAGGGGTTATAGGATACCATATGACCCCTTACGACACCATATGACCCATAACAACACCATATTATGTCCTAAGGGGTCATATGGTGTCCTAACGAGTCATATAGTGTCCTATGACCCCTTAGGATACCATATAACCCCTTACGTGTCATTATGGTTCACATTGTGTCATAAGGGGTCATATGATGTTCTATGACCCCTTAGGACACTATATGACCCCTTAGGACACCATATGGTGTCATTATGGGTAGTATGGTGTCCTAAGGGGTCATATGGTGTCTTAAGGGGTCATAACACACCATATGACCCGTTAAGACACAATATGATCTCTAACAACACCTAAGGGGTCATATGGTGTCCTATGGCCCCATAGGACACCATATGACCCCTTAGGACACCATATGACCCATAACGACACCATATTGTGTCCTAAGGGGTCATATGGTGTCCTAAGGGGTCATAGGATACCATATTACCCCTTACGACATCATACGACCCATAATGACACCATATTGTGTCCTAAGGGGTCATAGGGTACCATATGACCCCTTACAACAACATACGACACCATATTGTGTCCTAAGGGGTCATATGGTGTCCTAACGGGTCATATAGTGTCCTATGATCCCTTAGGATACCATATAACCCCTTACGTGTCATTAGGGTTCACATTGTGTCCTAAGGGGTCATATGGACCCCTTGCGTGTCCTTAGGATTCACATTGTGTCCTAAGGGGTCATATGGACACCATATGACCCCTTAGGACACAATGTGAACCCTAACGACACATAAGGGGTTATATGGTATCCTAAGGGGTCATAGGATGACCCCTTAGGACACTATATGACCCCTTAGGACACCATATGGTGTCATTATGGGTCGTATGGTGTCCTAAGGGGTCATATGATGTCTTAAGGGGTCATAACACACCATATGGCCCATTAAGACACAATATGATCCCTAATGACACCTAAGGGGTCATATGGTGTCCTGTGGCCCCATAGGACACCATATGACCCTTTAGGACACCATACGACCCATAATGACACCATATTGTGTCCTAAGGGGTCATATGGTGTCCTAGGGGTCATAGGACACCATATGACCCCTTAGGACACCATACGACCCATAATGACACCATATTGTGTCTCAAGGGGTCATATGGTGTCCTAAGGGGTCATAGGATACCATATGACCCCTTACAACACCATGTGACCCCTTAGCACACCATATAGTGTCGTTATGGGTCATATGGTGTCCTAACGGGTCATATAGTGTCTTATGACCCCTTAGGATACCATATAACGCCTTACGTATAGTTAGGGTTCACATTGTATCCTAAGGGGTTATATGGTGTCCTATGACCCCTTTGGACACTATATGACCCCTTAGCATACCATATGGTGTCATTATGGGTCGTATGGTGTCCTAAGGGGTCATATGGTGTCTTAAGGAGTGATAACACACCATATGACCCGTTAAGACACAATATGATCCCTAACAACATCGAAGGGGTCATATGGTGTGCTATGGCCCCATAGGATACCATATAACCCCTTAGGGCACCATACAACCCATAATGACACCATATTGTGTCCTAAGGGGTCATATGGTGTCCTAAGGGGTCATAAGACACCATATGACCCCTTAGGACACCATACGATCCATAGCGACACCATATTGTGTCCTAAAGGGTCATATGGTGTCGTAATGGGTCATAGGATACCATATGACCCCTTACGACACCATACGACCCATAACGACACCATATTGTGTCCTAACAGGTCATATAGTGTCCTATGACCCCTTAGGATACCATATGACCCCTTACGACACCATGTGACCCCTTAGAGCACCATATAGTGTCGTTATGGGTCATATGGTGTCCTAAGGGGTCATAGGACACCATATGACCCCTTAGGTGTCCTATGACCCCTTAGGACACCATGTGACCCCTTAGAACACTATATAGTGTCGTTATGGGTCATATGGTGTCCTAAGGGGTCATATGGTGTCCTAATGGATCATATAGTGTCCTATGACCCCTTAGGATACCATATAACCCCTTACATGTCATTAGGGTTCACATTGTGTCCTAAGGGGTCATATGGTGTCCTAAGGGGTCATAGGACACCATATGACCCCTTAGGACACCATATCACCCATAACGACCTCATATGGTTTAGCATATTGGGTTATAGGGTCTATGGTTATTGTATAGGGTCGAGGATTTAGCATATTTGGTCATACGATCTAGGGTATTTGTTATAGGTTTGAAATGGTTTAATTTTTATGGTTGTGGCTGTCAAACTATAGGGTATAGAGTATAGATTATAGGGTATAGAGTAGAAATTTAACAAATGTTAAAAAATTTCAATGGAATTCATTTGGCTAGCGCCATATTTGGCACTAGTCAAATGAGCTGCACTAAAAAATGGTTATATGGGACCCTTGACCCGTGATCCATGCCCACATTCTCTCATAAGGCACACACCTTATAAGGCGTGCGCACTATAGGCTTGGTGTGCCAAGCCGTAGGCTTGGCACTCCAAGCCTATAGGGCGCACACCCTATAGTGCGCGCGCCTTATAAGGCATGCGCCTTATGAGCATTTTTCATTTTTTTTGAAGTGTGGCACCTTTTTGGTACCACAACTTCGTGCATATACCCAAAATATTTTAATTTTAATAAGTATTTTTTAATTTTAAATGACTTCTAAAGAGTTTACTAAGATTATACTCAGGCTTAAAGTTCAATTAGATTTGGCTTAAAGTTCAACTAGAGTTAGAATTAGGATAGGGGTTAGGATTATGATAAACAATGTCAAGGTAAGTAAGATTTTAAATTAATTGAGTTATAATTATAATCATAATCCTAACACTAATGTTGGAGACTCAAGTTTCTTGTTGTCTGGTTATGCCACCATTGAACCCAAGATTGCACACTTTGCTTGGTGTGTGCTTTTTCAAGGGTTGCCTTTGGGTTCCAGATTTAAGCATTTGGGGGTTCCTGATCCCTGGTGCCCTTTTTGTGGTCACCCATAAACTTTTATGCACATTTTTTGGTTCCTCAACAGCACTGGAGTTGGATCCATGATTTCTTTCGGCTTGAGCGTTTTTCTTGGCATATGGCTCTTCTGGGCGATTCGCCTAGAATCCCCTTCAAGTTTTCCCAGATATGGCATGCTTTCAGAATGGAGATTCTATTTACTATTTGGAAAGATAGAAAGAAAGGAGATTTTTTTACTATTTGGAAAGATAGAAATGTAGTTCTTTTTACTCACAGCTCTTTGGATATTAATGTCTCACTTTATGCTAAAGCTTGCATTTCTAATAATGTATTAATGCAGATTTAGGTACAAGCTGACAAAGTGGCTCTTGAGGTGGGCCACTTACAGGAGCTCCTCCAGCACTGGGGCAATGTCCCTTGTGCAGTTGCCAGAGTGCCGCTGGATTCTATCTCTGCTGACCGCACTCCGCCCCGTGGCCGTAGTTCCTCCGCCTGACGCTCTTAGACCCTGCGGTCCCAGGCTCCTCGCCGCTCCTCTGGTGGGAGAGACGATGCGTGGAGGCGACGCTCAACTTCTCCTCCGTGTCGTGGCTCTACCTCGGGGTGGTCTTCTGCTGCTCCTGTGACTTTGGCTCCTGCTGCTGGTGATGGCTCTGGGTGGCATACTACCACCACCGACAAGTTTCCCCACCTGACTCTGGCGATTTTGCCTCCCAGACAGAAGGAAGGAGAAGAAGACAAAGACCCTGAAGATGGGTAGTCCATGCCGGACCCGACTCCTAACCTCGCCGATGTATGAGACAAAAAAAAATCTATAAAATAAATAATATTAAAATAATAAAAAATATATATAATGAAATAAAAAATTAATTATTTAAATTAATTTATACTATATAAAAATAATAATATCAAATTATAAAAAACTAATCTCAATTCTATACATATTTTTAAAATAACAATATGACCAATTAAAACCGCATGATATAAAAACTTCAGGCTGGATAGGCAGTGCCTTAAAACTTGTGGTGTGCACTCACACACTCACTATATGAATACACATTTTCTCTGTTTTATTATCTTCTACACTGCTATTAATTATTAATCTCTGCTTCTTTCTTTCCTTTTCATTTGACGTACACAATCACATGCACAACAAACATTTCAAAGACCCACACACCACAAAATCCCTGCTTCTTTCAGTCCTTTTCATTTGACGTACACAATCACATGCACAACAACATTTCACAAAAAGTTTGCACAGAAACACCAGCGTAAACTTTATTCTGATAATCTGATAATCCAAACAGCTTTAGTTTGAAGTTAAGCTGGAGTGACTTCTTCTCTTGAATGTCACTTTGATTACCATGTTTATTTATTGCTTGCATTAGTGATACTAACGTTCTTTTCTATTCATTCTCATTCCTCTTTCCATTCTCCACTGTGTAAGACCAAAAAAGACTTGAAAATAACTCCTTCAACGAACCCATCACATCAATCCTCAAAACTTTGAATTGGCTTCGTATTAGAAAGGTGAGTTGGGTCCCTCAAAATATAATCAAATGTTTCACTAAATTTTTTCTAGCCTTTTAACCAAATATTAAATCTACTGTATTGGTATGTTGACCACAACCATTTTGAATGTGTTGTTCCTGGATTTTTGATAAGGAGTTTTTAGAAATTTTCAATTATTTTGTAAATCTATTCATGTAATCATGGTCGAATGTTGTCTTTGTCGTAAGTTGAAAAATATGTTTTCATCGTAATGATTTTGGGAAGAGTAAAAGTTTTGTGTGAAAGTGAGTAATAAAGTTCAATGTTATCTATTTTTATCTAAAGCAATATTTCAGAATTCTCAAGTAATTGAGTAATTTTCTAATTTTGTATTATGATTATAGATATCTATAAAGTTTAAACAATCTAGTATTTTTTCTTGAAAATTGTTTATTGATCTTGATTTTCCATCAATATTATGAGCAATTTCTACAACCCATATGCACTTTCCACTATCATTACATTACAAAAAATTCAAAATTGCCTTTCAATCACGTAATTTTTATGAATTGCATGAAAACCTTCAATTCCTAATGTGTTATATAGTAGAGCTTTGGAACATTCATAAAAGCAAGCAAAAGTGTAAAATTACTTTTGACCTTTTCTTTCTCAATGAATTTGCATTTAATGAGACATTTTTTTGCATGTGCAAAGAACTTAAATATTTGATTGAAGTTTGATTGAAGTGTCATTTGAAGCATTTCCTCTTGTAATTGTTGCTTTCATTTTCTTGTTGAGACCTCCAACTCTTAATCATTGTCCGTACATGTGTTTCAAATAAGATCTCCATTAATCACTTACACACATAGATTGCATGTGCTAGCATTTTGGGTTTTTGAAAGGTTTTTCTGCACTTATGCTAAGCTAAGATCTTACAAACCACTATTCATTTCTTTTATAGTTTGACGACAAATGTCATAATCTAGGTATTCTTTGAGCCCACTATTGTTCTTTATGTTCACAATATTACTAGATCATTTTTATTTGCAATTTTTTTGGATTTTTTTCCCATAAATTATCTCATTATAATGGTTAGATATTTATTTTGCTTGTGAATATCCATCTTTTAGTCAAATTATGAAAATTAATCATTTGGCTTCATTCCTAACCTTTCTTTTCAGATTGAAACTTTAGGATTTTGAATAAATCAAGAAAAAAATGTAAATTGTACCTTGATTGTAAAATTTTGGGGTTACCAAGAAGGTAAGAAAATTTTGCAAATTGTATCTTGAACCCTAATTCTCACTTCCTTTGTATTAATTCTTATTAAACTTTTGAACATGCTCCACCCCTAAAATTATTCCACTTCGTTAATCTTTCTATGCTTTCATCTACATAATTGCTCACTATCATTTATTTCCCTTGTGAGGACCTTTACTTGTTAATTAATATAAAAGAATATTTTATTAAATTTATCACACTTGAAATCTTCATGATATCACCCAAGGTCAAGCAATCAACATAAATGACTTACCATTTTAAAGGAGTTCCTTTTGCTTAAATTTTATCTCCACACTCTCAGAGATTGCTAGCATAGACTTTGCTCATGTTTTTGTTAGGGAATTTATATAGAGAGATAACACTATGGATTATAGGTTACAATAGGCTAAGTGCAATAAAAACAATATTGTGGTTCAAGTTGTAACATTTCCTATTTCAATGCAATTACTTGAATCACTCTTGGTATGTGCTCAAAATTATGATTTTTTTTAAAGGAAAATATTCAAACTCGCCAATGAACAAATCCAAGTGATGTTACACTAAATGTTATTGAAGAATATTTTGGTATATCATCAAATCATAAAAAAGTATATCTTTATAACTATTAAATATGCAATGGATTATTATGATAAGCATATAAGCAATTGCACTAGATGCATAAATAGTAATTGGTTGGAAAAGAAAACGGAAAAGGAAACAATTACTAGGTTACTAGAGATTCTTCACAAAAACAAATTTATTAAGGATATGAATGAATTGAACACCTTATTGCTTGCAAAACTTTATTGCTAAAGAATTTCACCCTTGGATTTTCTAATAAATAGTCACTTTAATTGAAAATAAGACAATAATTGAATGGTGAAATTTGATAAATGATCACTGGCATGACCAACTCTACAAATGCACAATAAATTAAATGTTTCTCAATGAGTTCCTACATTAAATCTCCTATCAACACAGAGTAGTATTTTTAAGATTGAATAAAGTAAGAGTCATGTGTTATATGTCAAAAGAGGGTGTATGAACATTACCCATAACTAAAGCCAAATGAAAGGTGTAAACATTATAATAGAGTAAATGATATCTCTATCTATTAACTCATTAAGCTATTGGAAAATGATAACAAAATACTTTCATTAGAGGCTACTACTACCATTACAAATTGGAGGAACTAGTTTTTCCATATTTCCATAATTTGGAGGCTTTACCAAAACTCCACATAAACTCCCAGATTACCCTAACAAAAAATTCATACTACTAGAATTTGGTGACTTAGTTGTGTGGTTCATACATAATTTCAAGTAAATATATAACAGGTATTCAATTTTTTTATCACTATTTACAATTCTTCTCTTTTTTAAATTACCTTCATGCTAAAACTTGAAAAAGAGATGTAATTTTTTTTGTCACAAGAGATAATTTTGTTCCAAGGATAAACATCGAAGTTTAAATAAGATAGTTGTATGAGCATTCTCTTAATCTTGAATATTTTAGAGCAGATTTTAATTAATGAACATGAGATTAGGAAGAGGGATTACTCCATTTTAATCTACTATCAAATCAAAGTATTCTAGATATCTAGATTACTCAAAGTAATCTCTAATGATGGAAAGGTGTACTATATCCTAAATACAACTAAAAAAATTATATAGTCTTGAATTCTATTTTTATGATGAATTGGGTCAATTATGGAAGGTTGTTACATAAAAAATAGAACTCAAAGTTTATAGAAATAATATTTAAATAATTAGAATAGGCAACTGAAGGAGTAAATATGCATAAGTGAAAAATATTAAAGAATATATAAACTATTGACAAGGAGATTGTATTCCCTCATGTTGATACACAAAACCTTCTTGCAAACCTGACATTAGCATTTAAGATGAAGAGAAAATAAATATAGATTACTTTATATTCTGAATAAAAAAATTAATAATTTCAAAGTGAAGAATGCAAATGAATAAGGAGGTGAATCTAGGGAAGCTTACACAAACATTGCCACTATTGAAGCAACCTTCTCTTTCTACTCCATTAAATCTTGTTCCAAATCAACATCCACTTAAGATCCATCACAAGAACTCCATTAGGTTTCCACCATGGATAAGAATTCCTAATAAATACCTCTAATAAAATCTCTTACTCATGAAGAAACTCCCCATCAAGAGGAAAATCTTTACGGTAAAATGTTTCCTACTAAAAGAATGCCTCCTTTTGTTGAAAGAACTCTTGTGTACAAAAGGACAACCTTACCTTAGGAATCTCCTTTATCTTGTATTCATGGTTCTCTAATATGTACTTTATTATTTTTCCGCATCTCAAAGTCCACCTCTATATGCTCCTCAAGAAGTTAGGATAAGGTGACATTAATCTTGCAATCTTAAGTCATTTTCATGTGTCTTAATGATCCTTGTAAAGTATATTTGGATTCCTACAGACATGAGGGATAAAAATATTTAATACTTATTTACCTAGGACAAATTTTAATTGCATTCATAGAGGTAGATCTCATCATTAGTGATAGTTACAAAGTATATTGAAAAACTAATTATTGTTATCAATGATAGTGGTATAGTGCCAAATATGAATAACTTCATTATTACATTTCTCTCAGAATGTTGCCTCCCAAGATGCCTTAAATGTGCAAGGAAAGTTCAAAGAGAAATGAGAGCGTACAAGGGACAAAAAGAAGGATAAGTCAAAGGGACACTCTAAAACCACTACGAAGAGCAAAGTGTTGAAACTGTGATAAAAGATAGTATGTGAAGAAAGAATGTAATAACAAGGAAAAGAAAGCATCGAGTAATACTATTTCCTTTTACTAATACCATTGTTACACTTGTTTTATTATGCTATGCAATTATGAAGATTATTATTTATTATTATCATGCTATTTTCTTTTAATAATACCACTATTATACTTGTTTTACTATACAAAACCTATTTGAAAGGTTATTGTTTATTATTTTAAAATTTTCTAAAAAAAATAAAAATAATTACAATTACATTGATATTCTCATGAACTTTGTTTCTCTTAATAAGTCTAAGTTTTTGTCTTCCAACATCCCTTAAGCCTTGTGCTCCAACCAACTTACTTAGGTGCTAAGCTCTCGTCTCTTATCCTCACACTACTAGACTTAAATTTATATTTCTTTCAACCATTTAAGGGTCAATCAATCGAACCAGTCAAATATAAATTCAAAGAGTCTCTAAAACCATGTGCTTTCTACGTAAAATTCTAAGTGTGTTCAGTACTTGTGTAGACCAAGACCATATGAACACATTTTCTTTGCACTGCCATTAATCTCTACATCATTTCACCTACTCTCTTGTTTTGCTATCAAGACGTAGACATTCATATGCACAAAAAGTTTGCACAGAAAGACCAACGTAGAGTACATGTTCTCATAATCCAAGGAACACAAAACTTTAAAATAGTTCTTTCAACAAACAAATCACATCTTATGCTTTAGAATCATCAAAAAAAAAAAAAGGTGAATTGGGTCCCTCACAACATAATCAAATATTGACTGAATTTTTCCTTAATCAAATATTGAATCAATATGTATTGGTTTGTTAGACACAACCATTCTGAACGTGTCGTCTTTTTGATAAAGAATCTTAAATTTTTCCAAGTATTTTGTAAGTCTAGTCATAGAATCATGTTCACATGTTCAAATGTTGTTCTTGATGTAAGTTGAAAAATATGTTTTCATCTTATTGGTTTTGAAAGTTTTGTGTGAAATTAAGTTATGAAGTTCAAAAATATATATTTTTGTCTAGAAATTTTGTAAACAACATTTTAAATGATCCCATCACATCTGAATTATCAAACTTCAAAACTTTAAATTACCTTTCATAATAGAAAGGTGAATTGGGCCGCTCACAACATAATCAAATGTTGCCTAATTTTTTCCTTAACCGAATATTGAATCTACAAGCATTGGTTTGCTGGTCACAACCACTTTGAATATGTTTTTCTCCCTAATAAAGAGTCATAATTTTTTCCAAGTATTCTGTAAAGAAGGGAAAAATATGTTTTCATCTTAATGATTTTGGAAATAAGTTAAAGTTTTGTGTGAAATTAAGTTATGAAGGTCAAATGTGTATATTTTTGTAAAAGTAGAGTTTCAGAATTTTAAAAAATTGAATAATTTTCTGAATTATTCTTACACTCTCTCTTTCCATTGTGTTATAATTATAAATATCTATAAGTTTTAAGAAAATAAGGGGGATTTCTTAGATGATGAATCTATAAGATAATGGATTTCTTAGATAATGGATTAATTGAAAATAAGATAAGACCAAGTTGATTGATTTCTTAGATGTTGATCAAAGCATGAAATTAGATTTTGAAAAGATTTTTGGGGATAGAATTGTATTTCTTTCTGATTTTGAGGATGAACTTATTTGGACAAAGAATATTTCTGGTAAGTACACTGTTAAAGATGGTTACAACTCTCTTATGGTTGCTAAAGATTTATCTTCTTGGCCTTATAAGTTGTTTTGGCATTCGGCTTGTCTTCCCAAAGCTGGAGCCTTTGCTTGGTTGGCAGTTCAGGATAGAGTCCTTATAGGTATGAGACTAGACAGGGTTGGTATTACTGTTGTTTTCCCTTGTGTCCTTTGTAACAAAAATTTGGAATCTTCTTCACACCTGTTCCTACATTGTGATTATGCTTATGAATGTTGGCAGTGGTTGTTTGAGAAGTTAAATATATCCTTTGTTATTGGTAAGGATCCCATTTCCCATTTTAGATCTTGGCCCTTTATGTTTGCCTCATCTTTTTATGCATGCCTTTGGATCATATCTCCAACTATTGTGATTTGGAATGTTTGGCTAGAGAGAAACAACATGATATTTGAAAAAACAAGGTCTCCTGTGTCTGAGGTTCTATTAAAAATTGAGTCTTCAATCTCTGAGGTTGCTTTGTCATTTATTTATAAGAATTTGGAAAATCTTACTTCTTTTTTGCACTGGGATAGTAGAGTTACTAGAGTTTGGAAGGTGTTGTCAGCTTTACCTTCTCATGGTTCAATTTTAAAAAAGAATGATGCAATAGGTAAGAGATGCTCTGCTAGATGGAAACCTCCTCCGTAGGGGCACTTTAAACTGAATTTTGATGGGGCCTCTCGTGGTAACCCTGGGCCGGCTGGGGTAGGCATGGTAATTTATGATCACAATGCAAATTTTATTCGAGCTAAGTGTCATGCTATTGGTTTTAAAACTAACAATTATGCGGAATTTCATGCTTTGTCTTTTGGATTGGATATGGCAATCTCTTTGGGAATTAAGGACTTAATAATTGAAGGTGATTCTATGGTGATTATTCAATGTGTTATGAAAAAGAAATCGCATTGTTGGAATTTGCAGTATATACTTGATCCCATTTTACAAAAATTAAAATTGTTTGAATCTTTCTTGGCATCCCATTGTTATAAAGAAGTTAATAAGATTGCAGATTATTTGGCAAATTTAGCCATTGATAGCAATGCTAATCAGCGAGAGGTGGGTTTTGAGGAAATTCCTTCTAGGGTATGGGAAGGTTTGCAACAATAGTCATATGATTTTCTTGAGTAACGTCGACGTAAAATTTTATGATGATAAGTATTCATGCTTTCCCCTTTCATTTCAAGTATTCATGTTCGTTGTTTGGAGAAGAGTTCGAGGTCATGGTATTTGATATAATAGTGTTTTTCCAAAGGTTTTTTGATACTTTCTTTTTTGGCAGGAAGGTTTTTGGCTCATGGGATTTGGCACAGGGCTTTGGAAAATTTTGTCTTCTTCCATTGATAGCAGCTATGGAGTCTACATTTGAAAATTATCCAATGGGTTTTTTTTGGCAAATTGTCATATGGGCTCTATGCAAAACTAATATTATATGTGGTGTGACCACATTTTGTATGTGGTTTTGGGCGGGGTGTATAAATTGATCCGTTAGATACTATAGGTTTATTTTATGAGCTGTGATTGGAGGTTTTCTTCCCAGGGTTCTTCCCTCTGGTATGCTCTTTGAATCTTGTGTAAAAAATAAAAAATATTAATAAAAAAGTTTAGTAGAATAATCCACTTTTATTGAAAAAAAAAATAAAAAAATTTGCTGATCAAAAAAAGAAATCAATACATTTTTCTTGAAAATTGCTTGTTCATTTTGATTTTCTATCAATATTGCAAAGAGAAACTTGGGGATTTTTTTTACAAATGAGCAACTTTTACAACCCATATGCACTTTCCACTTTCATTGTATTAAATAAATTCAACATTGCCTTGCAATCAATAATTTTTACAAATTGCTTGCAAGCCTCCCATTCTTGATGTGTTATATGGTAGAACTTTGAAATATACATGCAACCAAGCAAATGCATAAAAATGCTTTTGACCTATTACTTTTTTGATGAATTTACATTTAATGAGACATTTTTCATGCATGTGTGAAGAGCTTATATATTTGATTATAGTGTCATTTGAAGTGTTTCCTCTTGTAGCTGTTGCTTTCATTCTCTTATTGTGACCTACAATTGTAAATCACTTTCCCCACGTGTTTCAAATAAGATACCCATTGATCATTTTGAGGTTTTGAAAGGCTTTTCACCACCTATGCTAAGCTAGGATTTTGTAGAGCCTTGTTCATTTCTCTTATAGTTCAACCAAAAATGTCATAATCTAGGTATTATTTTACCCTGAACAATTGTTTGTTACTTCTTCATGTTTACAACATTCCTAGATCATTTTTGTTTATGACTCTTCCTCATATTATCTTGTAAGCTTAATTTTTATTTGCAAAATATTTTGGGTTTATTTATAGATTAGCCCGTTACAATGCTCAGGGCTTTATTATTATTATTATTTTTTAAATATAGAGAGTAAACTTACAAAAAGTATAGCTTCAGTAGTAACGTGAGGTCATGCCTCAAAACCAACAATCCTGACTTACATAGAACCGATCAATGACTACTAACAGTTCTGCATGTGCATTCTAAACAACATAATCCTATACATAGCCCATTCTATGATGTGTCCAAGCAAAAAGACTATACATAGATAATGATCATGTTCCAACAAAAGAACCAAATAGCATCTCAACACTCATGAAGATGATCCTGACAGGGCTCCATCCAAGCTGTCCACCCCAAAGGGCCTTCCATCCAGATTGTCTTCCTTCCCTCACATGGCTGAGTCAACATCAGGATCTATTCCATTGTTAGGTTTCTGGCTTTTTGAATCTCAGCACCAAGATTCTCCATTGCAATGGCAAAAGAGGTGTGGTCTTCTGCAACCCGCTTCCATTCAAATCCATTCTTCAGCTCATATATGAACATAAAAGCATGACCATCTTTGAGAAACCGCAGAAGTTTGTTCTTCTCTATCCTCATAGTTACAGAGACCTACAAAATAATGTAATGAAGAGTGAGTCCACGAAATGACTCAGTAAGGGCCCTAGTTTTACCTTGGAATTTATCTTCATTTCTAATTTTCCAAATGTACCATAAGATATCAGTAGAAAGAATATGCCAAAATAGATTAGTATATTTTTTCAAACCATGGATGCAACTAGTAAGAACTTCCATAATATTAACTTGGTTAGGAATAAATTTACCAAACATCAACCATATTCTTTAGCAGTAACGCACTCAAAGAAGATGTGTCTAACAGATTCATGCACTCTACATATATTGCACATATCTATATTGGATTGATATTTCTTGAAAGGAAGCCTGTTAATTAACATCAACCATTTAAAAGATTTTTTCTTAGGAATGATAGGACTATTCCATAATCCCGTGAATACTTTTTTCCACTACTTTAAAGATAAATCTGCATACCACAAAGTATTAGCATGATTGATAAGAGACTCATCATAAGTGAGAGTATTATAAACAATGATAGACTTAACATTAGAAATAAGGATCTATCATTATTCCATTTATAGGGAGTAAATATGTTATTATCCACATTACAATTTTTAGGCAACTGAAGAACAACACAAGCATTTTTAACCATATTGTAAGTTCTTTTTTGGGAAGTCAGAAGATCATACCTAGCACTAAGTGCTTCCCAACTCATAAGCATATCACTATCAATAATGTATTTAAAGCAACAAATACTTTTGTTAGCCCATGCTCTGGCTTATGGATATCCGTGCTTTAGTCAAATTCTTGAAATTATTCATTGGTTTCATTCCCAACCTTGCTCTTTAGATTGAAACTTTAGGATTTTGAATCAATCAAGAAAAAAATGCAAATTGTACCTTGAGTTTTATACTTAAATCACATGATTGTAAAATTTTGAGGTTTTTATGAAGTTACATGAATATTTTGCAAAGTGTATCTTGAACCCTAGTTCTCAATTCCTTTGTATTAATTCCTATTAAAAATTTTGATGCCCCCACTAAATTACTTGAAGCTTGGTGTGTGCTCAAAATTATGATTTTTTAAAAGAAAAATATTTAGATTTGCCAATTAGCTTCTCCTTGACATTAAACCAAATGCTATTGAAGAAATTTTTTGTATATGAAATCAATGAAATTATATCCCTCTAACTATTAAATTTTCAATTTATTATTTTTATAAGAATCTAAACAATTGCACTAGATGGATAAATGATAATTGATTTGAAAATAAAAAGAAAATAACTATTAGGTTATTAGAGATTCTTCAAAAGAGTGAATTTATCAAGGACATAAATGAATTGACCAGCTTATTGAGCATGATCATTTAAAACTTAGTTGCTAAAGAATTTCATTCTTAGATGTTCCAATATATGATCACAAATATTAAAAATAAGGATATAATTGAATAGTGAATTTTGATACATGATCGTTTGCATGATTAACTCTACAATGTACAAGAAAGTAAATATTTTTTACTGACTTCTTACATTATATCTCCAGGTAAGAGAAGGTAGTTTTTTTTAGATTGATAAATAAAGTAGGAGTCAAGCTATCGGTCAAAAGAGGGTGTATGAACATTTCTCAAATTGAAGCCAAATGAAAGGTGTAAAAATTATAATATAGTAAACTATATCTCTATCTATTACTTCTTTATGTTCTTGAAAATGAAAACAAAATAATTTTATGAGAGAATATTGCTACCATTACGAACTCAAGAAAAGAGTTTATCCAATTTTCCATATTTATTTATACAATAATTGGAGGCTTTACCAAAATTCCACATAAACTTCGAAAGTTTCCTAGTGAAAAATTAATTTCAAGTAAACATAAAAATAGGTATACAATTTTATTTTTACTATTTATAATGAACTTCTCAAGTTCTTATTACCTTCATGCTATAACTTGAGAAAGAGATATAATGTTTAATAGGATAGTTGCATAAACATGAGCTTGATCTTGAATATTTTAGGGTGGATATTGAGGATGAACAATATGAGCTTAGGAAGAGGGATTACTCCATGCACACCTATTATCAAATCAAAGTATTCTAGATATCTAGAGTATCCAAAGGAATCTCTAATGATGGAAAGATGGATTCGTCAAACTTGCTCCCCCTAATAATAGTTTAAACTTCCATCTTCTAGCTTTCTTTCAAGTCTTCTCCTTCAATCAACTTATTTGGGTGCCAAGCTCAGAAATAGCTATCCAGTCTCTAGAATGCATCGAGACATCATTATCCTTTACAAATTATAAATACATTATAATAGATACATTTGATACATTCTAGAAACTGGATAGCCATTCACACCAAACTCTCATCTCTTATCCTTTCACATCCTTAGATTTATATTTCTTTCAAACACTAAAAAGTCGATTGATTTAACCAATAAAAATAATTATTTCTAATATTTTAGAAAATCATTGTAAAGCATTTTTCAATAATTAGTCAGTTGAAAGGTTGGCCAGCATTTTGCAAAGATTAGACACAGTCAAAAGGTTGGGCAGGCTATAAAAACTTGTGGTGTCTTCAATACTTGTCTTGACCACGACTTTATGAATAGACATTTTCTTTGTTTTGTTATCTTCTGCAATGCCATTAATCTCTGCTTCTTTCTATCCTTTTCTATATTTGTTTGACGTACACAACAAACATTTCAAAGAGCCACAGACCACAAAAAATTTTCACTCAAAGACTAGTGTAGACTACATGTTCTCATAATCCAAACATTGCTTGCATTACTGTCTTCTTCTCTTGAATGTCACTTTGATTACCGTGTTTATTGCTTGCATAAGTCATACGGCATGTATATAAATAACTTATTTTGTTTTTGTTCTCATTTGTGCTTCTATCCTTAACTTTGACCAGGCTTTCTCCACTGTGTAAAATCTTAAAAAAGCTTAGAAAATTTTGGGGTTGTCAAGAAGAAAAGAAAAAATTGCAAATTATATCTTGAACCCAAATTCCCACTCCTTTTGTATTAGTTTTAGTTAAAGGTTTGAGCACCCCCACAAATTATGAATTTATTAAGAACCTTAAAATTATTGCATTTCATTAATCTTTCTATGCTTTACTCTACTTAATTGTTCACTATCATTTATTTCCTTTATGAGGACCTTTACTTGATAATTTATATAAAAGATTTTTTTATTAAATTTATTACACTTGTAATCTTCATGATCTATCACCCAAGGTCAAACAATTAATATAAATGAACTACCATTTTAAAGCAGTTTCTTTTCCTTTAATATTACCTCCACACTCATATGATTGATAGCATAGAACTTGCTCATGTTTATGTGAGGGAATTTATTTAGACACTGAACAATATGCATTGTAGGTTACAATAGGCTAAGTGCACTACAATTAGTAATGTGGTCTTCTTGTAATGTTTCCTATTTTGATGCAATTACTTGAATCACTTGTGGTATGTGCTCAAAATTATGATTTTTTTGGAAAATGAAAATATTCAAACTCATCAATGAACATATCTTAGATGTTACACTAAATGCAACTATTGAAGAAAAATTTGGTATATTATCAAATCATAAAAAAGTATATCTCTATATCTGTCTAATTATTAAATATGCAATGGATTATTATGATAATGTCATAACCCTCCTTTATCACTTTTGATTTGATACAATTACTATTATATCTTTTTGTGGTTGAGCTATTGAATATGGTTGAATAATTATTATAAAAGGTTAAATAATGGACCCACATACACACTTGGAGAATATAATTTAACTAGACATTATTTAATTTCCCATTTTCAAATAGGCACATGTGTAGGAGAAATTAGAAGCTTCTAGAGGAATCTTCATTCTTTAATTTCCTTGCATGTAACTCCCCCCACTAAGATATTAATCAATTTTGCATGGATCCAATATTGGAAAAGAATCATTTCTTTCAATTAATTCTCTTGATAGTGGAATTGAGGGATCCTTTCTATATAATGTATGCAAGCTTTCGAAAAAGGAGTTCATGGTTTTAATGTGAAGAAATCGTCCTTAAGTTTTTCATTTGATAAAAGTAGGATTTCTTTTGTAGTTTCAATCTTTTGGTAGGATTGTTAAGTTGGTTCTTGAGGATTTTCATCAAGTTGCAAGGAAGATTTAGAAAGGATAGCTAAAAGGTTGGAGAGGATTCAACATCAAGCTCCAACGATCCAGGTTCTCTTCTCTTTACATTTTCTTATAGTAAAAAAAAATTAAAAAAATTGTATTTTTTTCAAAAAAAAAATAATATAGTTTTTGTCCATCTCTTGATTCTTCATTTATTTTGTTAGGAGGAATCATATTTTTAGAGAAAAACAATGTTAATAGATCTTTAAAATATGTACATGCAGATTCAATTTTATTCTATTTTGAATTTTTTTTACCTTTTTGCTTTCTTGAATCTAATTTCTAGATCTTATTTCTTTCAATCATATTTAACCTCTTAAATTAGAATCTCTATCAAATATGCATTTTGTAAATTATTCTTTCATGAACCTTTTCTCTGAAAGATATTTAAATTATTTCTCTAGGAAATTTTTGCCTATAAAAAATATGATCTCAAAATATCTATGTAATAGATTTTAGTTTTCAAAGGCAATATTTCTTTTTATCTCTCTTAAATTATTATTTGAAAAAAAAAAAAAAGAAAAAAAAAAGAAGAAAAAGAAAATTTCTCTCAAGAAACCATTTTTATTCATTAGAATTAATCAGTAAAGAAATCCATTTTAGAGAAAAGCAATGTTAATAGATCTTTAAAATATGTACATGCAGATTTAGCTTTATTCTATTTTAGAGAAAATAAAGAAAATCAGATTTTCCTTTTTTTTTACCCTTTTGCTTTGTTGAATCTAATTTCCAGATTTTATTTCTTTCAATCATATTTAACCTCTTGAATTAAAATCTCTATCAAATATGCATTTTATAAATTATTCTTTCATGAACCTTTTCTTTGAAATATATTTAAATTATTTTTCTCAGGAAATTTTTGTCTCTAAAAATATGATCTCAAAATATCTGTGTAATACAATTATATCCTACAAATTTTATTCCAATTGCTTTTAGAAAAAACAAAAAAACACAACAAATATTTACAGAAATCTATTCCCAAATATATGAATATGCAATCCACGATTTAATCTTTTTATTTCCAGAATTTAAGGAGCTCAAATCTTATATTTCTATATATTCATTTTTCCTTCAAATTTTCTTTTAGAAAAAAAAAACACAACAACAAATATTTACAAAAATCTATTCCCAAATATATGAATATGCAATCCACGATTTAATCTTTTTATTTCCAGAATTTAAGGAGCTCAAATCCTATATGTAAATTGTTTCTGTGTATTTATTTTTCCTTCAATATTTTCTTTTAGAAAAAAAAAAACAATGAATTCCAGAACTAAAAGAACTTAATATCTATATGAATATTGCCTCTGTGATATTCCTTTACTCCCAGAACTAAAAGAATAGTATTTTTATAAAAAATAAATATATATTCAAATTTAAAGAAGCTTAAATTGCCTCTGTATTATCCATCTTAGTTATAGAATTTAGAGAACTCTAATTTATTTATTTATTTATATATATATAACCCCTCATCAATTTTTTTATTAAATTTACCATCGAACTGTGCATTACCACTCTCCTTGCAATCACTGTCACGACAATGGCCGAGGGGGGTGGTGGGGCCACATACCCCACTCTCCCCTCCCTTTTTCCTGAGAATAGAGGATTAAAATGAAACCCGACTTAGACAAAATTTATTTTTTAAAATTTACTTATATTAAAATTGATATAAAATTTACATTTAGTAATATGTTACAACTCATTTATATTAAATGAGTTTTGTATTATAAATAACATTTGGTAATTTCGAATTGAATTTAAAGAAGAAAAAAAAAGAAGAAGAGAAGAATATACATGTGTTAAATAATTATGGGTTTAAATAAATAAATAGACTGTTGATTGGTTACACTAATTATAACTCCAAGATTATTCAATGAGAATATATATATAATCACATTATTATTTTGGAATGTATTTCGTATAAATATATGAATATTTAGATTGATAATTTATTTAGATTATGTTAACACCAAATTTTATTAACTTGTTTGGTAAATTATTAGTTTCATTAATCTTATTTTTTTGTATTTAAGTAGAAATAAATAATAATATTATTAACATGTTAAATTTTTATTAGCATTAATTCTAAGTTGTAATAACTTGTTAATTTTTTTGTTGTTGTAGTAACTTGATTTGAAATTAATTTTAAAATCTAATAATTTTGAGAAAAATAAATTGATATCACTATCGTAATTTCTAAAAAGGGATTTTTTGCCCCAATAATTGAGGGCTAATAAATAACTAACTTTATAAGGGAAAAAATTGAGTAACTTAGATAGGAATGAACAATTGATTTCTTTCACAAATAATTTTTAACAATCCACAAAGTAGATTTATTTAATTGGATGATTCAGTCATTTCATGAATTTGGTTGTATTAAAAATATTTTATTTATTTATTTATTATTATTTTTAAAAGAGGGAATTTAATGCAAGTTACTTTTAATGGTGGTACATTTATTCAATTCTTGATATTATTATACAAGTTACACATTCTTATTTATCCATGCTAGTTGCTTAATTGATCTCTTATTTATATTCTTTCTTCCTTTGAGAATCAATAAGATTATACTTCAAGGGTTTTTCCTTCATTTTTACGTAGAGTTAATTTTGTGGCATATTTCTCAATATGGTTTTCAGTTTTATATACACTAGAATAATGTTAAGATCATTGAATGTAAGAGTTAGATCTCTTAGTTAGAAAACTAAACAAGAGGTGCTAGAAACTAAAACTTAGCAGCGTTCGGCATAAACGATGCCTCTGGGTCACGCTTACGGGTAAAGCCGTCGTGTTGAATTACTACACCTAATGCCTAATAAAGCTGCATCAACAGCGTATGTGGCATCGTCCCTATAAATCGTCGGGGAGTAATAAGGGGCACTTGGAAGTTAAAATCCAAAGGGCGGGTAATCCCCCTTGGAGCGATAATCTAATAAGATAATCTTTAAATGATTTTACATCTGCTAGTTAAACCATAGTAAACCCCTTTAGGGTTGATTGAGTGAATGCTTTTATAAACTTGGCTTAATCTCGAAGAGTTGTTGCTGATTGACAATTGGGTCTAGGGTGACGCTTATCAATAGGTATTAGGATCTAGTTGTTTTAGGCCACAAGCAATAGGCCATCTTGAGCCTTTGCTTAAATGCTACCATCGTGGGTAGCAACTGCAGAGAAACTATCTGGGAATTGACCCTAGAAAGGGTTGCATACCCACCAAACAGTTTACATTAAACCATAGATTAAAAACATAACTACATATTATAAGCCTTGATTCAGTGCCGAAACGGGTATGTAGGCAGTCTAGGGATGGAGTTGTCCTTAGTACTCAGGCATTCAGGATGGGGTCTAGGATTTGGTTTAATAGATGGATTACAAAGCCTCCTAATTGAAAGTTAAGGAAAATAAAGGAAAAATTAATTCAGTGCATACTCGGAAGGAATCCCGTATGGATTCGCTTGACTTCCCAAGGCTTTAAGCCAAATTTCGAGGTGGAATTCAAGCTCGCATTATGTTATTTTGATTTCTCCTAAGGACGGCGACCTCGGTGCACTCCTATTAGAGGAGTGTAGTACTTAGTGAGTGACTTAGAACCCGAATGGTCCCGATGAGTCTAAGTCTCTGGCCAGAGCACCTCCTATCCCAAGTTAGATAGATACCTAGCTCGTATGGGTAGATGCCTATCTTGTATTGGATAGATGAAACCTCCTGTCCCGTATGGACAGATGCATAACCCGTATGGTTAGATGCTCATCCCAGATGGATGAATGCCTAATCCAAATGGATAGATGCCTGGAGTATGCGATTGAATCAAACACAAATGATTAATTTTTTTTAAAAAAAAAGGGTCAAAATTTTGTTGGGTTAAGTATAGTGGGTTATTACTGATAAGGATATAAACAATTGCACTAGATGCATAAATGATAATTGGTTGGAAAAGTAAAAGGAAACAATTACAGGCTACTATAGATGAGCTTCATACTAATAAATTTATTAAGGATATGAATGAATTGATCACCTTATTGAACATGTTCATGAGAAACCTAGTTGCTAAATAATTTCACTCTTCGATTTTCCAATATATGGTCACTATTATTGAAAATAAGGGTATAATTGAATGATGAATTTTGATAAGTGATCACATGCATGATCAACTTTGTAATGTACAAGAAAGTAAATATTTCTCAATGGATTCCTACATTAAATCTCTTAGCAACAAAGAGTATTATTTATAAGATTGAATAAAGTAGGAGTCATACTTTAGAGATCAAAAGAGGGTGTATGCACATTACCCACATTTGAAGCAATATGAAAGGTTTAAACATTATAATAGGGTAAATGATATCTTTATAACATTATATTATCCTATTGTAAACATTGCAATAGGCTAAGTGCACTACAAATAGTAATGTGGTCTTGTTGTACAACATTTCCTATTTCCATGCAATTACTTGAATCACTCTTGGTATGTGCTTGAAATTATGTTTTTTTTTGGAAAAGGAACATCTTGAAATTGGCAAATGAACATATCTTTGATGCTACACTAAATTCTATTGAAGAATTTTTTTGTATATTATCAAATCATAAAAAAAGTATACCTCTCTAACTATTATGGTAATTGGTTGGAAAAGTAAAAGGAAACAATTACAAGTTACTAGATATGATTCACAAGAACAAATTTATTAAGGCTATGAATAAATTGATCACCTTATTGAACATGGTCATGTGAAACCTAGTTGCTAAAGAATTCCACTCTCAAATTTTCAATATATTGTTACTATTATTGAAAATAAGGCTTCAATTGAATTGTAAATTTTGATAGATGATCGTGTACATGATCAACTCTATAATGTACAAGAAAGTAAATTATTTTAACATTAAATCTCTTAGCAACAAAGAGTATTATTTATAAGATTGAATGAAGTGGGAGTCATGTTATAGGTCAAAAGAGGGTGTACATGAACATTACACATAACTAAAGCGAAATGAAAGGTGTACACATTAGAATAGGGTAAATGATATTTCTATGTATTACCTCACCAAGCTCTTGGAAAATGATAATAAAATACTTTCATTAGAAGCTATTGCTACTATTACAAATTGGGGAAATAGTTTATCTAGAATTCCATGATTACTTATATATATGAGTTGGATGCTTTGCCAAAAATCCACATAAGCTCCCAAATTATCTTGGCAAAAACTTCATGCTACTAGAATTTTGTAGTTAGTTGTGTGGTTCATACACAATTTTCAAGTAAATAAAAAATAGGTATTAAATATTTTAATCACTATTCTTCTTTTTCTTATTAACTTCAGTCTAAAACTTGAGAAAGAGATGGAAAAAATTATGTCACACTCAAACAACAAGAGAGATAATTTTCTTCCAAGGAAAAACATTGAAGTTTTAATAGGATAGTTGTATGAACATTATCTCAAAGCGGTCTTGAAGATTTCAAAGTGGATTTCAACAATGAACATGAGATTAGGAAGACGGATTACTCCATGTCAACCTATTATCAAATCAAACTATTCTAGATATCTAGATTACCCAAAGGAATATTTAATGATGGAAAAGTGTTGGATCCTAAATACAACTTACAAAAAAATTATATACCCTTGATTCCTATTTTAAATATGATTAGGTCAATTATGCAAGATTATTACATAAAAGTTATAACCCAAAAGTTTATAGAAACAATCTTTAATTAATTCTAGAATAGGAAACTAAAGGAGTAAATAAGCATGCAAGTGAAAACTATTAAATAAAAGATAAACTATTGACAAGGAGGATTATATCCCCTCACGTTGATACACAAGACCTTGTTGCAAAGGAGATTAGCATTGAAGATGGAGAGAAAATAACTATATATTAATTTGTATAATGAATAAAAAACTATATAATTCCAAAGTGAAGAACTTAGATGAATAAGGAGGTGAATCTAGGGAAGCTTATACTAACATTACTACTATTGAAGCTTTCTACTCCATTAAATATTTCTCCAAATCCCACTTAAGATCCATCACAAGAGCTCCATTAGGTTTCCAACCATAATAATTCCTAATAAATACCTCTAATAAAATATCCTATTCATGAAGAAACTTTCCATCAAGAGGAAAACCGTTTTGGTAAAATGTTTCCTAATAAAAAAATGCCTCCTTTTGTAGTGAGAACTCTTGTGTATATAAAATGACACCCTTACCTTAGGAATCTCCTTTTCCCTATATTCATGGATCTCTACTTTACTTCATTATTTTTTCACATCTCAAACTCAAACTCTATCCACTCTTCAAGATGTTACCTGATAAGGTGATATTTGGTTTTGACCCTTGTTCTGAGATATCATAGTGTTATTTTCATCCTAGCTCTTCCATAAAATAGAGACTTGTGTTAGTAGAAGATAAGTTGTTTCGTAGGTTGTTGAAGTAACAAAGCGCTGCCAAAATTTCAAGAGAAAAGTTGTATTGTTGTAAATTCATTTGAAGTTTAATACAAGCTTTGGATCTCTTTGGGTTTGTACTCTTTTTTTTGAAGGGGTTTCTCCATGTAAATTTTGTGTCACTTGTGATATTGTTGAATGTTGCAATCATTTTAACATCATATCGGGTAATCTTTGATAAGCATAATTTTAGATTTACATCACTTCATGAAAGTTAGTATTGTAATAGTTGTAGACACCTAAAAGTTGCACAATGAATTAAGTGAATTTTATTCATTTAATTATCCCTAATTCTTCCAATTAATTAAATTAAGATTTAATTAATATTCCTATTCTTCTAGTTGACCTTTTAATCAAATTAAAGATTTGATTAAATCTCCTTCTTCTAGCCTAACCTTTTAATTAAACTAAGGTTTGATTAAGTACCCTTAGCCATTTGATTAAATAAATCTTATTTATTTGATTAAAATCCCTTTTTCCCCTTTTGATAAAATATCACATTTAATTGAAAATCCCCTTTGCAAATAAATAAAACATTATTTATTTGTGAATAGTCCCCCTACTTGCAAAATCCTACAAATACAAATTGCATCCCTTTTGGCTAAATTAAATCATTTTAATTTAACTAAAAAATCCTATTTTCTCTCACCCACTTGCAAAATCCTACATTTTCCATTCTTCCCCTAATCATCCTTCTAGAAACCTCCTAATCCCATCCTAATCATGTCCTTTCCCTAAGTTTGGGGGAGTCACTTCTCCAAATGTGGAAGAAAGTCTTCAAAATACATTTAAGACTTTATCTATTTCAACAAGTTAACTTGTTGAGTCTTCCAAACATGTAAGGCTCTTACATAAACCACTAGTGGTTTTCCTCTTTGAGAAAGTTAGCCTCCAAAGTATTCAAAAGGTATTTAATGCCTCTTAC
>NC_081408.1:662643706-662646206 GCF_030272615.1 Cryptomeria japonica | reverse complement strand
TATCCTTTCTTTCCCTTGTGAGGACCTTTACTTTATAATTTGTATAAGAGAATTTTTTGTTAGATTTCTTACATTTGTAGTGTTCATGATATCATCCAAGGTCAAAACAATTAATATAAATGAACTGCCATTTTATAGGAGTTCCTTTACTTTGAATATTATCTCCACACTCTTATATAAATTGCTAGCATAGATCTTTATCATGTTTATGTTAGGGAATTCATTAAGAGAGTGAACAATATGGATTACAGGTCATAATAGGCTAAGTGCACTATAAATAGTAATTTAGTTCAAGTTGTAACATTTCCTATTTGAATGCAATGACTTGAAGCACTTTTGGTATGTGCTCAAAATTATGATTTTTTTAAAAAGGAAAATCTTCAAACTTTCCAATGAGGATATCCTTGATGTTACACGAAATGCTATTGAAAAAAATTTTGGTACATCAAATCATATTAAAGTATATCTCTCTAACTATTAAATATACAATGGATTATTACAGTAAGAATTAAAAAAAATTATAATAGATGCATAACTGGTAATTGGTTGAAATAGAAAAAGGAAACAATTACTAGGTTACTAAAATTCTTCACATTCTTCACATGAACAAATTTATTAATGATATGAATGAATTGATGTCTACCTATGCTTGAGCTAGCCAAGTCTATAGACTATCTCTTTCCTCCTATAGCCCCTCCATCTCCACTATCATAGCCCCCCCTCCTAGCTTCTGTAGGGACTCATGCACAACAACTATCTCTATTTGGTAGGAATATCTTTCTTTGATAGCTGTGTCCACTGCAATTTGTAGATTGTCCCACTTTGCCTATAGAGTGTCTTCTCAAGCTCTCTCCCTCTCCACCTCCACCTTAGGCTCATTAACCAAGCCCTCTTTGTGTCTAGCTCCATCTATAAGCTAATGGCTAGTGCCCTCTCCTCATCTTGTGCCTTAGACAACTAATCTCTCAATCCCTATAGATGATCATAGGCCTCTTGTGTCACAACTAGAGGCCCCCTTGGTCTGCCTCTAGGCTCCACCCGCTATCCTCCCTCATTATCCTTCCTCTGATCCTATACATGTGTTAGAGCCTGTGCTCCCACCTATACTTGTCCCTATCCATGTCCCTGCATTGGGGCACCTTCCTATACCTATGCTTGTGCTAGTTCCCGTACCTATATTGGGGATTGTTCTGACACTCCTACCTACTCTCTCTATTGTCTCCTCTACATTGGTGCTCATGGTGGTCTTTGTTCTCGTGCTTTCCCTACTGCTAAGGTCTCAACCATCGGTACGTCTCCTCCACCATGCCTCTTGCCATCTCCTTCGACAACCTAATCCACCCCAACCCCTCCCTCATCTGTCTCCAACACCCCAAGGATCATCAATCTCATAGGCCTATGCTACTCCCACCATGTCAGATATGTTGTTGCCATCCCTGCATCCGCAACGACTGTGTGTTGATCCCACATACTGATGTCATACCCAAAAAGTTTGACCAAGCCCAGATAATATCAATAGTATCTCCCGAGGCACCTATCTCCCATGTCACCCAAGGATGTGTCAACTCTTCCTCTACCTCCTCTCGTCAGATACCAAACTGCCTCATCACCTTGTGTGGTAAGTACTGGTTGATAACATGTACCATATGACCTATCAACCAACATTATGACATACACGAATGATAAAAAGTGTGTAGGGTTAAAATGGAATCGAGTAGACTAAGACCTAATTCCACTCTCACTCACACATTGGAATAGGAAAGAGCCTAAGGAAGTGATTCACTTTGACTTCCTCTTATAAAAGAGTTGAAAGGAATACTTTTAGGGTTTCTATTCCTTTGCTTCTATGAAAGGGAAATGAGTCAAATGTTAAGTAATGATAGGCCAAGCTAGTGAAATGTATGAAAGCAACTATGTTAATTGCAATAACAGAAAGATACATAAATGAAGCTGAGACACAAGCTATAGATCTGATAGAGGTATTTTGATGTGCACCTATCACTAAAATTTGAGCCTAATTGAGCCAAACCAGGGCGTTGGGTGCTCTGGTCCCTGTTCTCGAACTGAGACAAAAACTGAGGGTTTGTAAATTGAAGCACCTGAGATGTGAACTACCAAAAACTGTCACCAAATGTAGCTTTGGTCCTAGAGGCCTGAGCCCTATTTCTGGATTTGGATATGTGCCTATTGATTCTAACTTCCTGAAAGTTTGCAGTTTCGTTGAAAACTTGTACCTACTCCCACAATCTAAAAAAATGGTGTGTAGGGGGCTATATAGGATTTTGCCTTAGTCAAACCCCCTATTTTGGTGATTTCCACCTCCACAAATAGCTAATAAAGTAATAAAAACTATGTGTGCCCTAGAATCTCATGTGTTTGTAAGATCCTAATGAGCTAAAATTGCAAAACTAGAGTTCTACCCTATGTTTGGAGTAAAAACCCTAAATGAACATAATGTAAAAGCTTCAAATCACAAATGCAATATGGATCTAAAGAAATA